>NC_056739.1:1725903625-1725951125 GCF_019279795.1 Protopterus annectens | reverse complement strand
CAGCTTTCTGCAGGGAATATTTCTTGCAGGTGGGGACTGGAATTTGATTTCCAACAATAAGGATGCATCAGCGGGCCTAAAATATAACAGAAGAGGGTGGATTTCTGAAGAAATTTATGTACCAGATATTTTCATGAGACATGAATTCAGTAGTAGGAGCTCTTGAGAGAATTTACAAATTATTCCAAAAGGTACAGTAATTGGGCTAGACTAGACAGAAATTAAGTTTCACAGGAACATGTGCATTAATTGAGAACTTTGACACACCTCCAATAACTATTTCAGATCATGCGCCAGTAATTACTAAGAAAAAATGTAGGGTAATGTAGTAAAGGTAAGACATTGGTGTGTCCCCCCACACCTGTTAAAAATAGATGCTATTATTTTATACCCAATATAAACAGAGAAGGACGTTTCAGAGTTTGGAACATTGAGGCAGTTTTTTTTCAGGATATAAAATTAATGAAGATAAAACAAAGGCTGTAGCTTTAAACTGTGTACCCACACAGTAATTGACTCGGAACACTCATAATTATGGGGACATGATAAAATGAAGTATTTAGGAGTGTGGATTGTTATTGCAGCTAAGGATATTTGAGAGGAGACTAAAAACATAGTACAAAAACTGAGACACTGGAAGCTCTTGCCTGTGGGATAGGACTAATAAGATACAAGCAGTAAACTTGGTCCCTTTAGTTTTAAACACAGGTCATGCATATTTTATCAATAAGAGGATAATTTGTGGATAGTAATAAATAGTTGAATTATTTTATCTGGGGGAAGAGGGCAAGATTTAAGTGGGATAAAGCTGATCCTTCCAATAGAAAAATGTAGTTTAGGATTAGCTTATTTGAAGGGATATTTTACAGCTGCACAGTTGAGGCTTTTACAAACAAAAAACTACAATTCAAAGTGGAAAAGGATGATGGTAATTCAAGAAATAAGAAAGAGTGGGATTTGGATTCGTATTTTAAAGGAGAATAACAATAGTCATCTAGAATATTATATTTATAAAGTAGCAGAAAGTATACTAAAAACTAAGCCAGCATGTGAATGGATAAAGGAGATTCTGTTGATAGAGATAACTGCAATTAGGGGTACAAAGAATTGGCAAGAACTGGCTGGGAATTTACTGGACAAAGTTGGCAAGGAAACCAAGGTATTGTGAATAAATAATTAAGAGATGGAAAAACTAATAGAATGAGAAGAGGCCAAGAATACATTTGGAGTGCAGCCTAGAGATTGCCTTCTGCATCAGGAACTGATATCAGTACTGGGAAAATTAAAGGGTTAGGGAAGTCTTAAGTGAAATACCTGCACTGGTTGAGTTTTTAGTTGAATGTAGAACAGGTGCCCCTGTTAAATTAAGGATAGTTAGTGCATGTAAAGTATAACTATAGGAGTCAGTTTGTTGAGGTCAGAAAAGATAGGTAAAAGATTAGATAAGCAATTCACAACCAGTGGAAAGACGTATTTATGGCTCCCAAATATGCAACAAAATCTAGAAGATTTAGGATTGTTGTTTGGAAATGTTTGCATAGGTACTTTTATATCCCAAGCAGACTCCGAAGCATTATTCTCAGGTAAATGACAACTGTTAGAGGTATAATGGAGAAGAAAGAGGTACCTGGGAGCATGTGAAAAATTCCACACAAAGTACTCTATTAGGAGTACTGGCTGTGCAAGTGAGTCTAACTAAGGAAATGATTTTTTTGAGCTGGGATACAGGATTCTGAATTGCCTAGACATGGTAAGGCCTTGTTAAGTTTAATTATGGTGGCTGCCAAAAAAGCAATTGCTCTTAAATGGAAACAAAATCTAAACCAACCATACTTGAAGTAGTGAATATTGTAACAGAGGTAAAACAACAGGAAGTGGAATATTTAGAAAATGGTAGGAGTAAATTACATGGAAAAAGGGAAATTGTGGGAACAATACATGTAGAAGAATGTTTTGAAGGAAGAATGAGGTTTAAGAGAAGGCAGGAATTGTATAGAACAATATATGTGATATATAATATTTGTAAATGTGACTTTGTTGATAGGTTTAATTACTTTTTTTTTATAAATTTACATTTACCTGTGTCACGAGTGATAAAGGTGTTTTAAAAAAAGTGTGGCAAGTCTTTTGGCTTGAAGACTCGTATCTTTTTCTTCGAAGAGGATGTTTCTGTATGCCTGCCCCCTCTTCCTCTACTACCAAAGGTCCTCCAAGATCATGTGGGACAGGCACAAAATCTTGCTGGTGACTTCCTTTTGGCCCAGGCAGCACTGGTTTCCTCTTCTGTTTCATCTGGCTAGGGGTAATCATCACAGGTTCTCACAAGATAGATCTCCTTACACAAGATAAGGGATCTCTCATTCACTCTCACTTGCCCAACTCTTCACTTGACACTTTGAATGATAGGGTTTTGAATATTTTTCAACACTATTTATCTGAAGATGTGCTTCATGTTTTGCAGAAGGCTAAAAAAAAAAAAACGTTGCTAGAAAATCCTACGTGGTTAAATGGAAGAGATTTTCTGTTTGGTGTCTCAAGCATGACCTGGACCCTTTTTCTGTGGATATTCATATCCTTTCTTAATTGTATGAGTTACTCAATTCTGGCTTGGCATGTTCATAGGTTCATAGGTTAGTACTAAGCTAACTGCCCTTGCGAGCCATTTTAAGCCTAGCCAATTATCCCTTGTGAGACTCAAACCCTGCACCTTGTGTTTGTAAGGCAAATACCTTAACCATTAGGCCACCCTCCCAACCCCTGTTATCTGTTAAAACTCATTTGTCAGCCATGTCCACTTGTCTGCCTCTGAATCAACCCTTGGCTTCTAGTTTTGAAGTCAGTTTCTGAAAGGCATTCTGCACATTTAGCCTCAAAGAAAAGTATATTCCTCTTTCGGGGACCTTAATTTATTTCTTGAAAAACTGACTCTGTCTCCTTTTGAACCTGCAGTTTCATATTCCCTACAACATTATTCTTGGAAGACTATTGTAGTTCTGCCAAGAGGGTCTCTGAACTTGCCGAACTCATGGCAGTTCTCCATATTTTGTCCACAGGGAAAGGTTGTCTCTTCGTACCAGTCCCTCTCTTATGCCCAAGGTGGTTAATTTGTCCTTGAATTAGTCTGTTTATCTTCCTTCTTTTTTCTCTTTTCCACAGAATTCTAGTGAGAGAATTCTTCACACCTTGGATTTGCATAGACAGTTGAGAAATTGCCTAGACCATGCAAAACATTTAAGGAAATCTGATAATCTTTTTGTTTCCTTTCATGACAGAAAATTGAGCTTGGTGGTGTGTAAGCAAACCATCTCCTCTTGGATTTATAAGGCCATTTCATTTTGCTATTCTTTTCAAAGCAAGCAGCTGGCTTCTGTTTGTGCTCATTCTACCATGATGATGGCCAGGGTACTAGATCTATCTTAGAAAGTGCTGCTTGGTCTTTTGGTCATACTTTCACCAAATATTACAAATTGGATGCCACTTCTAGGGTCAGGGTGGATTTTGCCATTGCCATCATTCATGGGTTTTTGGAGGGCTGTTCTGTGGCTTCCTCCTCCTGTACATTCTAGTAGCTTTTGTACTCTCCCAAGAGTGAAGAATAATGCATCAGTGGTAAGCGAAGGACATAGTACATTTGTGTCAGATCTTAACATAATAGATGTATTTTTCCTTACTGTCACAGTATTTCTGTCCCTCCCTCCTACCCCCTTTTTACTTTTTGTTGGCTTCTTTCTGGCTGAAGGATCTTTCTTGCATTCTTTTCTTTTTATTCTTTCTTTTCTGGATGTACATGCTATTGCTTACCTTTTGGGTTCCTGTGGTTCTTCTGGGGCACTTCAGTTCTGAGGATTAGGCGCTCGTATGTCACATATGTACCTTACGCCTTGCATTTAGGACATATCTAATATACATCTCCTGAAGGTGTAAAGACTTTGGTGATGCCCTTCCATAGCACTGTTGCAGTATTCTTTACTAAAAGGATTCTCTGCTAAGGGTAGCCGAATGTCTGGCCAGTATACCACAGCCTTAGGATTTTATAGATGTCTGCTCCCCACTCAAGATGTAGGGTATAAAGGTGATATACAGACATACATACCTCAGAACCTCTTTGCCACCAGCCCAACCGCCATGATTGATCATCAGTCTGAACGCTGCTTCTGTGCTGGTTACCCAGCCATGATTCAGATAAGTGCCCATTGGGGTTTCTTTTTACCTTTTCTTCCTTTTTTAGTTTCGGGAGTTTAAATGTCATCCACAAAGGGAAAATATCAGTGTGGGATGCAGATTCCCCATGAGAATCGTCAGGAGCAGTGTCTTCTGTTTGGGTACGTCTCACAACCATACGAAGTGTTCTACCTGCCAAGCATTTGTCCCGAAGACCCTACATAGTCATCTCTCCTTGTCCATTTGCCTGGAGAATCAGTGTCTTAATTTTTTGGCTAAGGGTGCTGTGGTATCTTCCTGTCCAGAAGGTCAGCCGCCTGCCAAGAAAAAGGCCAAAAGTGTCCGGTCTGATTTGGCTGCTGTCCTGCCTCCCTGAGATGTCTCTCTCTCAAGGCTGGTGAAAGCCCAGAAGAGTACGCATGATTCCTGTGCCACAACCATATCGGAGGTCAGCATGGATCCGACTTCTCACACATCCTCAGAGGCTGTGCAGACACCCGCTCCAGATGTTGAGTGGGAGCCTCAGCTGATTATTTCACTGAGACCAAGGGGGATTCCATAGATACTTGTTTGGGAGGAGATTCCTACTACATTATTTGAGTGTAGGCGAGGGGCTTAACCTCCTCAGGTGTTTAGGGTACACACCCCTTAAAAGAAAAAAAAAATGTTTCCTCTCCTCCTAAAGGTCGCTAGCATGAATGGCAAGATTGTAATCAGGGCTTATCTAATGCACTGATGGCTTTGAAGCCTCCCCGTGGAGTTTCTGTACGTGAGCCCCCTTCTTCCTCTACCCCACTCAACATGCATGGAGAGCAGGACTTCTCTGAAGATTAGATTCTGGGGAAGCATCTTTGGCATTTTCCTCTCAGATCCCTTCTCCCCTGGATTGACTCTGAGGAGGTCTCTGTTAGCCCAGACTCTCCCTTTGAAGAGCTTTCTTTTGGGATTACTATTTCTCTTCATATGATGGAATTTTTTAAATGGGACTGTTCTCAGTTTTCTGACACTCATAATAGGTATTATGAGCTCCTCCATATGGAGTCCCTGAAGCCCTCTGCTGTCCCTCTAGTCTTTGCTGCCCTTTTTGATACCTTTTCAGCAGTTTCTATGGCCCTGGCTTCTCAACCTCCAGTCCATAATAATCCTGAAAAATTTTACAAGATGCCTGATGAATGTAAGTTTCTCTACAGATGTCCTTCTGCTGAGCCTTCTGTAGTGTCTGTCTCTTCTAACAGACTTTCTAAGCTTTTGTCTTCTACTAAATTACTTCCTTCTGACAAGGACAGTAGAGTTATGAAACGGCTGAGCAAGAAGGTATATACTGCTGCCACTTTGGCCTTTCAGGCTGTTAATTACAAGACCCATATGGCCAACTATGTTTTAGCCCTTCTTTCTCAGGCTTCCCAGGCCTTCCTGATTCTGAAAGGAAGACCTTGTCCCTCTCTTTACTGGGCTCTACTTCTAAAATAGCCTGTCACTGTATTAAATGCAGTTATGATGCATCTGATGCCTTCTGTAGAGCTCCTACGTTTGGTTCTGTTTTCAGACATTACTCTTGGCTTTGTCTCCAGCCTTTGCCTGATGATATTAAGGCTAAACTGTTGGATGGTCCTCTTGATAAGAAGAACCTGTTTGGTTCTGCTGCTGATGAGCTTTTTAAGTCCTTGCAGGATAAAGTTAAAGCCTTCCAGGAAATGAAACATATATTTGTTTCTCATATTCTTAAGTTCCAGAGGAATCAACCATTTAAGTCTGCTTTTGTTTGCAGGCAGCCTCGCCCTCCTCCCAAAAGTAAGAAAGGCTCTAGGTGCGTTCCTCCTGCTAAATTTACTCAGACTCCCACTTCTCAGAAACCTCCTTTTCAAGACAAGCCAGGTTCTGTCTGTTTGCTTCTCCTTTTCCTGGGCTAGGTTCCCTTATCTCTTCATCCTTCCCAGTTGACTAAGGATCACTCAAAATAAACACAAACTGCTGGAGGTAAAGACAAGGAACTAGTGAAGAAGGCAATGAGAGTAGTAAGCAAACCAGTGATGTTTAATCCAGAAGCAAATGCTCACAAGGTACTAAAAAGTACACACAAACTGCAAACTAGTAATACAAATAAAGCGCTTTTCGTCCTGCTCATTAGCAGGACTTCTTCGGATAAAAAATGTCATAAAAACTTCATCATTAAATACTAAATAAAAAAGTGGGCGTTGTAAGCCACACTAGTTACACTGAATTAACTTATAGACGTTGCTCACTGTGGTGAACAAGTTGTGATTTAAAATGCAAAATGCATGTTACATATATTTGCAACAAATTTCTACCTATTCTAGCAAAATGAGTAATCAATAATTAGAGAAATAAAAGGCTTCATTGTTAACAACAGTGCTAACACAACTAAAGTTAGTCTGAAACAAACACTGAAGTTTGATGAAGTCTGAAACAAACAGTTACCACATTACTATTACACCATCTAAACGCTAACAAGTAGACATGTCAAGGGTCTAAAAAATACAAGTAATGCAAAAACAAACTAAAAAAAACTAAGAAAAAACAATAAAATAATAGTAGATAATACTTTTGCAGGCCTGATAACATAGGTTTAAATATTGCACTTTCTTTTCTCTAAAAGGTAATAAGGGTGTTGTGTATAAACATTTATGGTGTACTAGTGTCTCAAATTCCTAAGTTTAAGTATACATGCCAAAGATACTACTTCATTCAAACCCGGATTAAAACAAGATCCAGTACAAAGTTGCCAACACAATTCAAGTTGTTCCAATAGTAAAGATGTAGGTCCACCTCTGTTGTCATCAACCACTGAGTCAATGGCTCTACATAAGAAAGAATGGTTTGGGTATGACACTGTGTCTTGCTAGAGCATTATCTAAGCTTTGATTTCTGATTTTATACAAGTGCTCGTAAACATGTTTTTTCAACTTACGGTCGGTTTTACCGATATAGAAAGTGGTGCCACCTGAGCATTAGGCCACATAGACCACAGATTTAGACTGGCAAGTAAACCTAGAGTGGGTCTTGTAAGTAGTGTTTCTAATAATTACCTCCCTGCGTAGTTGGTACCACGCTTGTATGTAATTCGAGGGCTGTTTTCAAACCTATCAGCAATATGGGCATCTCTTCTAATTTCCCAATTTTTGTATAGGATGTACTTTATCTCCTTAGCATCACTACTAAAAGGGGTAATCAGACTAATTGTGTATTCATATTTGTCAGGACGACTAGAATCAATTGTTCCAGTATTATTGAGACTCAAGCTAAGAATTGGCCTATAAAGGCCTTGTTCTCTATTAGTGGTGACTTCATCACAGATCGTATCTTTCAGGTCCTCAGGGTAACCTCTTTTAAGAAACATGTCCTTCAGTTTTTGACTTTCGTATAAAAAGTCAGACTCAAGTGTGACCATACTTGCAGCTCTCACAAGTTGCCCTTGACAACAGATTTTTTTCTGGTGCCAAGGGTGACAGCTGCTGTAATGGAAGAAAGAACTGGAATATGTGTGTTTTCTATAGATTTTAGAAATGTATGATTTTTTTTGTTTCGTCTTTACTCAAATCAACATCCAGGTAAGAAATCTGGTCTGTGTCAAAGACAAATGTAAAAGAAAGGAAGCTAGTTGTGCTGTTAAAATAATCTACTAATGTTATTGCATCATCCCTGGTACCATTGATTAGTATAAAGACATAGTCAAGGAAGCGGGTGTAAAAATGGATCTGTTTCTTTATATCAGGTTTATAACTCATGCTCCCATAACCAAATTTGCCTAGCTAGCACCACACGGGGACCCCATTGCCACACCTGTTTTTTGGACGAAGTATTTGTTGTTGAATGTAATTGTTCAAAATGATGTCCAACATTTCTTCTAATAGGTTTACTTCTTCTGATGGTGCTCCCTTGGCCTTCAGTAGCCTGTTGGGTCCGTTCAATCCCTTCATCATGTGGGATTGAAGAGTGAAGGTCCTGGACATCAATAGTTAAGAAATTCAAAGAATGACTATAGTCCAAATTATTAATTTGGGCTAAAAATGACCAAGTGTCTTTACAGATTTGTTGTTCCTGGGTCACATATTTTTTTAAGGGTTTCATCTACCTATTTCACCCAAGGGTACATTAGACTAGACCTTGCATCTACTAATGGTCTCATTGGTGGATTACCAATGTTTTTGTGTAATTTGGGAACACCAAAAAGAATAGGAGTTCTAGGGGCTGGCATGCTAAGGTACTTAAAAAGGTTAGAAGTAATCCTGGCTTCCAAAAACATCTCGTATGTGTGATTTAATTTTAGAACAAGCTTGATTTAATTCGTTACGTGGTACGAGCTGGTAAGTAGGGCTACTGACTATTTTTTCCATTTCGTTAATGTAGTGATCAGTGTACATCACTACTAACCCCACCACCCTTGTCTGGTGAAATAATCCGAACAGGAGCCTGTTGGATTAAGTGTAACAAGTCGCGTTGTTCTCTAGAAATGTTAGGGGGAGGTGAAACATTTTGTTATTAGATCTAACACTAGATGAGTTGGAGAAGTCCAACTCACAAATTTGTTCAAACAATAGCAATGTAGGATGAAGAGGAGGGCAAAATGTACTAGATGTATGTAAAATGCTACTCTGTATGTTTATATCGTCACCAAACATTAATGACAAGTTTAACTTTCTGACATACAGTTTTAAGTCAATTAGTATTTTTGCCAAGTCACCCCTTCTAGATGGAACAAATGTGTTCCCCTTTGCTAACAGTTCGACCAAAGGTGGGTCAATGACAATGTCTGTATAGTTGTAGATTTTAAAGTCCTTATCTACATTCAAAACAATTTCTTTAAGCTTGAAATTTGGAAGTTCTGTTGTGTTCAAGTGTGGCAAACTCATCTCCTGCGCCTGCGGTTCTTTGCTCTGTTGTTGTTGTTGAGCTGTAGTTTTTCGCCCTTCGATCTCAAGTTGTACTGAGAGGCTGGGTTTTGAAAGTTTTGGGCGTTTTGGACTGGCAGAACTTCTCGTGAAACAGTATCAGATCTTTGACTGGGATGGTCCCCTTGGGGCACATTCAAAGTAGTCTGTGGACTGCACGAAACATGTTGATTTCCGACTTGTGTGTATTGAATACTATTAATTTGACCGTAGTTAGTTTTAAAAACTTGTGGAGGTTGAGGTTAAGCAATGCCTTCTTTATAAGTTGTACGGTCTCTTTTAAGCTTTTTCATCTTAACTTCTCTTAGTTTAATTAAATGTTGATCCATACTAACAAAAATTCTGTCATAGTCAAACATATAACGCCCAAAATCAGGATGTTGTTTAATACTGCTGTCTAAGGCTGTTGCTTCCTCAAGTAGTTGGTCAATAGATATTTGATAATGTTTGACCATTAAATTAAGCAAGTCTAACCCTTGTTTGTTAAACATAGAAACAAGTTCTTGATGAAAAACAGACCCAGCTGATAAACCTGTAGGGTACTGACAAATTCTTAAGCCCTTAGGCACAATACTTTCATTAATACATTGACGAAGATACGCCACTTCCAGTAAAAGTTTTTTATATTTAAACAAAGTTTTGTCCAAATGCTGAAGCAAAAAGCAGATGTTACCTGTGCCTTCAGTAACATGGTTTTGAACCTGGGTGGGGTTGTGTGTTCACGAGTTGCATCGGTTCTTTAAGCCACTGGTCGAAAGAAGGAATGGTGTTGAAATCCACATTCCTAGATGTTTGATAGTTCGGTGAATGCGTCCGCTCCGATGTATTCCTGTTAACGACGGTAACTGAAGGGTTAGGTAAAGCCATTACACTCGTGTGACCATTCGGTCCCCCATTTGAAACGTTAATGGCTACATGCTCGGCTGAAGTGCCTGGAACTACTACAGTGGAAGTAGCTGGTACTGCAGTATTAGTTTTGGCAACACAGTTAACACAATGTGGTCCAAAAACAGAGCTTGTGAGACCATTCGGTCCTTTGTTTACTATGCTGTTACCTGGTTCACTGGAATTTGAACCATTACTAAGTGCAGGCACTATTGTGTTGTTAATAGGTAGGCGAGCCTCCATTCTATTAGCATCTCCTCAGTTGGAATTGTTTTGAGTAATAAAAGGCATAGTTGGTGGAAAAGAAGGTGTGGCATCCATGCGGTTTTGCAGTTATTCAACGCGTTGAGAAAGTTGCTTAATGAGATGGGTTAAATAACCCATACTGTCTGGTTGAGAAGCTGGTGGTGGTGACAGAGTTGGTGTACTACAGGAACTCTCAGAAGCCATGGAAAATAAACACGAACAAACTGCTGGAGGTAAAGACAACGAACTAGTGAAGAAGGCAGTGAGGGTAGTAAGCAAACCAACTGTGTTTAATCCAGAAGCAAACACTCACAAGGTACTAAAAAGTACATACAAACTGCAAACCAGTAATAAAAATAAAGCGCTTTTCGTCCTGCTCACTAGCAGGACTTCTTCAGATAAAAAATGTCATAAAAACTTCATCATTGAATACTAAATAAAAAAGTGGGTGTTGTAAGCCACAGTAGTTACACTCAATTAACTTAGCGACATTGCTCACTGTGGTAAACAAGTTGTGATTTAAAATGCAAAATGCATGTTACATATATTTGCAACAAATTTCTACCTCTTCTAGCAAAATAAGTAATCAATAATTAGAGAAATAAAAGGCTTCATTGTTAACATTGAAATGATTCAGGTAACTTAGGTGAGTAGGGAGGAAGGAGGTAGAGGAAAGGTCTGCAGAGATGAATTAAATAAGGTTAGGCAATGGGGGAAACAAAAAGGAGTGGAGTAGGAGGCTGTAGAGAGTAGTGAAGTGTGATCTAGGTTGAAGGGGGTGAGAGAAATACGAGTAAGTTCAGCCAGGACTGGCACAGGAGCAGGTACAATATTTTGTAAAGTATTCTTTTAGGGAGCATTTAAAGGTGGGTAGGCTGGAAATAATTCTGGTGGTTAGAGGTGAGGAGTTCCAGTTTTTTACCACTAAGTACGAGTATAGGCTTTGTACTGTGGATTTATCCAGTTTATTTATGGTGAGAAGTTTGTCTTCGTATCTGAGAGTTCTTTTTGGAAAATACTTGTTGATTAAAGGGGTAAGAGCTGGACAAGACTTGTGGTGTGTGTATAATTTTGCATACTGTTATTAGCTGAATGTAGGAGAGATGGAGGGGGAGTTCCAGCCAGCTAAGGGACATGCAGAGCTTTACAGTGCTAGGTGAAGGAGGATGCATTAGTAGCAAACTTGGCAATTTTGTTGTGGCACCTTTCAAGTTAGTTTTTTTTGGAGAATTGTAAATTAATTAGAATTGGTGCTCCATAGAGTAGGGAGGGCAAAAGATATGTTTTGACTAGAGTAATTTTTGTGGGTGTGCTTAGAAAATGATGGATCTGATGTCATTCTTCACATGACGTCGGAAACCAACTCTGCCATTATTCTAGCCCATGCCTTCCAAAAACTCTCAAGCTGAGCTCTACCCGTAATGCTCCTCACTAATTTACCTCAGATCTCATTTGTGGCTTCGCAGTGCCAGATGCGTTCTCTCATGTAGCTCTTGAGCAACAGCAGTAACATATAAAAACTGTAAGTTTAACCCTTCTGTTTCTTATAAAATCCACTTTCCTTGCTATTCCTTCTATGCGCTCCTCTTTTTTATAGTTATTGCTGTGTGATTCCCTTTTCTTTGATCTACCATTTTCGGTAATCTTTCACCAACCATTGTTGGTACTTTTCCCCCTTACCCTATGATATTCCTTAAGTACCGTCATTGGTACTTCCATTCTGCTTTTAAATTAGTTCGTTCTTTGAATTTAAAAAAAAAAAAACTCTCTATAGCATTCTAGATGTTCTTCGTGTTTCACTTTTGTAGTCCTCACATTTGGGTTATCTGCAGGTAGCCCTCAGCCGGCCTGAATACCAGAGTCTTTGGATTTCTGCGTCAGATGCTGTTGTTTCTTCCATGACGTCAGCTCATCAGAGGTATAAAACATGCAGCCAATGCCATTACATCAATCTTTCTTGGCGTGCAGTGCCCGAAGCAGAAGCAGTTTGCAAGTGCTGGTCAGCAGACTCCTGAAATTTTCTTTTTTGAGTTTCAGACCTGAAGTCTTCAAAAAGGTAAATACCCCTGTTAGGGATCCTTTTTTCTTGCTCCAACTGATGTCAGAAAAAAATTAACAATTGTCTTGCCTGTGGAAAGCAAATACCTCAGAGATTTTCATTCTTACTGTGTCACCTGTTTAGGCCCAGACCACGACATCCCTCAATGTCAGTTTTGTGCCTTGTTCAACTCTTGAACTATTCATCGTCTGGATATTTTTGTAGCTAAATGCTTTTGTTCTCAATCTCCGTACTCCGAAATGGCTTTAAGCCATCTGACTACCGATCTTCCTAAAAAACGTAAGGATAAAGACAGACCATTTGGGTCCAAAACTGCCGACAACACTTTCGTTAAGCTAGTTGCCAGTCCACTGATACTCAGGCGCTTTCGCAGCCCTTGATACCTGCTATTACAGATTCGTAGGCCTCTACTGAGACCCATTTGGAGTCCAGTATGCCGCAAGATGCTTCTTCGACTATGGAACCTGCAGATGTATCTACCTTGGATGGGTCTGGAGCCGCTGTGCAGGCACCGGCTTCTGAGGGTGTATTCAGGCCTGCCAATTTTCATATTAAACAGACAACTTTATTTCAAGCTAAGAATACCGAATTCTTCAGGCCTAAAGCTTGCACTAGGCCTAGAAAACCGATAACCAAAGCACATTTTCAGGCCCATATTCCTAAAAACAAATGATTAGAATGGCTGAAGACCTTATTAATTAGGGGAAGCCAGCCTTCCCCCGGTCTAAGAGACCCAGAACTGATTTTCCTTCTGATCAGGAATCTGATATCTGTTCCTTCTGACTACCAGGACTTACCCTTATCTACTTTTGAGGATTCTGATGCAGAGGATTCCATTCCCTCTGCTTCCCCTCCAGAAGATTTTTCTTTTGGTGAAACCTTGCAGTACCCTTAGGGAGCATTTCCACTGGGAAAGCCGGGACTATTTTCAGTCCAAAAAGAGACTTAGGGAATTTTTAAACCTGCCTCAACACAGGCCTCTAGTTATCCCTCCTGTTCTGGAGATTGTAGATGATGTTTATTTGGAATCCAGCCTTACCCCAGACACTTTGCCTCCAGCTCTTAGGAAACATGACCGGTACTACAGAGTACGTGACTCTCACAAATTCCTTTTCAAGAATCCTACTGCAGATCCAGAGACTATTTCCCAAGGACCAAAAGGCATTAAGGCTACTACTGCCAAAAATCCTACCCCCTTCTGATAGGGATTCTAGAGCTTTAAACAGATGGGGTAAGAAGTTGTATACTTTTGCCACTTTGGCCATTAGGGATTTAAATTGCCCGTTTCATATGTTAAAGTATCAGCAGCATATTATGGGATTAATTAAACAGAAAATGATGTTGATTCCTGACTGTGCTGAACACAAAGATTTACAAGAGTTAATGCATTCTGCTGACCAAGTAGGTAAACATACTTTGCAGTGTGGTTTTGATGCTTTAGAAGCATCTTGCAGGGCTGCTGTCACTGGGTCTGTACTTAGAAGGCATGCTTGGCTTAAGGAACAAAACTTGCCAGATCATGTTAAAGCTAAATTACTGGATGCTCCCTTAAACCAAGAGTGCTTTTTTGGCAACAAAGTAGAGGAAGTCTTCAAAAGGATGGAGGAAAAAGCTAAATCTATGTAAACTGTTAAAGATTTTTTACAAGTACAGCCACCCAGATTCAGTAGGCATTGGCCTTCAAAGAACTGGTCCTTTCCAGTCCCTGCCAGGTCTTCTTAGTCCAAACCCAGGAGCAGAAGACCACCAAGACTTCAGTCTCAGGCTATGCACAAATCTAAGTAGTGGGGGCCCCCACTTCCAAAGCCGGGAGTAGTAAACCACCCTCCTATGGAAAAATGGCACAATGAATTATCCTTAACTCTTCCAAGCCTTGCTCAAATACTTGCTCCCTTAGGAGGAAAGGTCACCCTGCATGCAAAAAACTGGGAACTCATTACCCAGGACAAATGGGTTTGAAACATAGTTTCCCTAGGATGCAGTTTCCACTTCCACTCACTCCCAACCCCAAGTGGATGGCCAGACCTCCCCCCAAACCAGTGGGAGGAGGCCGAAAAACAAGTGCTCTCTCTTTCCTCAATATCAGGGCTATTCAACCTGTCCCAGCAGAACAAAGGGGACAAGGTTTTTATTCAAGACTGTTCCTGGTTCCCAGAAAAGAAAGCTCCTGGTGTCCTTTCCTGGATCTGTGTATTCTCAATTACTTTCTGGTGGTTCCAAACTTCAAAATGCTAACTCTTCAAGAGCTTCTTCCTATGCTAGCCAAGGATGCCTGGCTGGCAACTCTAGACTTAAAAGAAGCTTACCTGCACATCACAATAAGTGAATCCTGCAGAAAATAGAAAACAACAGGAACCAGATCCAAAATATTTATTGCACTTAGCACCTCGGCCATTGCAGCCTTCAAAGAGTGCATTTCTTTAATAAGACCTTCCCCTGTATATATACCCCTTGACAATCAATTAATAAAAACAATCAAGCAATAAAACAATTACATTAATTGCAACAGTTTAAAGCAAGCATTTCCAATTGATTTCCTTATTCAGCCGCCTTGGTGTAAAAGTATCAAATTTTAAAATAAACAATTTCTTTATATGCTAGTGAATTTTTAATCAATCCATCGTCTCCCTTTCGTACCATAACTTTTTCCAAAATTGTTGCTTGTAACAAGCTGCTATCACCATGATGTTTTTGCATAACATGTAAAGCTATAGGGCTTTCCACTTTGCCTTTTAATGTCTTTAATATGTTCATGCAACCTAATTCTAAATTTTCTCTTGGCCTTCCCTCCATATAGAACAGGTTGCAGGAACACCTCAAACAATACACTACACCCTCAGTATCACAAGAAAAGCTAGTATTCGATATAAATGTTTTCCCATTAATTCTACAAAAACTAGACACTATATGACAACATATATTACAGGGTATAGTACCTATATATCTTAAAGGTATAGAACCATTTTCTACAGGCAATATAAAGTAAGCCTTCACTAGTTTGTCTTCAAGATTTTGCCCTCTTTTATAAGCAGTATAAGGTGTGCAACAAATAATTTTATTCAAAAATTCATCATTCATTAAAAATTTCCAATAATACTTAACTGTTTCCCAAATCTGTCCACGTAGAGTATTATACATGGTCACAAAAAACATGTTTTCACCACAATTACATTTATTTCTATTCATAACATGCATAGAGATTGGCATCAGTTATTTTACTCACAGATTCTTTAATCAAATCTTTACTATGACCTGTATATAAACAGACAATGTCTGGCATATTTGTTTTTGTAAATCAACTATATTATTACTACGTCTGGATAGTCTAACCATTTCACCAAATGGCAAAGCTTTAATAGTGTGTTCAGGATGGCAACTAGTGCCATATAAGTACTGATTGCCATCATCAAATTTACGATGGACTGTAGTTCTAATAGAGCCATCATCCATACCAGTTAAGTGCACATCCAGAAAATTAATTTCTGTTCCACATTGTAAACAATCAAATTTAACACTTTGAGTATTATTGTTCAGCTGAGATACAAATTCTTGAACTTTGTCTAGTCCACCATTACAAATAAAAATCAAATCTTCAGTATAGCTAAAATAAAATAAAACATGTTCCTGTACAAACTTATTTCTATGTATGTAATCCATTTCAAACTTGGCCATAAAGAGATCTGCATACGTGGGGGCAAAATGTGCCCCCATGACTGTACCTCATAGCTGATGATAAATGACCTCATTAAAACTAAAATAATTATGAAGCAAACAAAAATGAACAAGCTCAACCGTATAATGAGACATTGGATTATCATCCAAAAAGTATTGTAAAGCCATAATACCATCGTCCTGTTTAGTATTAGTGTATAGACTGCATACATCTATGGAAATCCAAAACATATTGGAATTCCATTATATGCCTGATATTTTTTCCAGGAAATTAAAAGAATTCTTAATATAAGAACCAAGTTTCTTTACATAGGGAACAAAAAATTATGTACAAGCACACCAACATTGTGTAAAAAATAATTAGTAGCAGACACTATGGGCCTTCCTGCAGGATTAATGCTATCTTTATGTAGTTTTGGGAGACAGTAAAAAGTAGCTAAATTGCATCCATCAGTGTTAAATTTCGTATCAACATCTTTCTTAGTGAAGTATCCCAAGCGACACCCTTTCTCCATCAAAGTGGAAAAGTTGTCCATTGCTTCTATGTACTTCTTAACATCATATATTTCATATGTTGTCCTATCGTTCAAATGTTGTAAACACGTATTGAAATATTGTAAATAATGAAGAACTACAATTTTATTACCTTTATCGGAAGGCTTCACAATCAAGTCTTGTCTATTCACAAGACTTTTAAGCCTTTCATTCTTCATCATAGTATGTTAGTGATGAAACATTCTGTTATATTCTTCATAAAGCTCTTTTATTGAAAAGTTGAGCATTTCTGAAAACTGTCGAACACTACTATTTGTATAGAGGGGAATAAATTTACTTTTAAAGCTCACAACACTACTATCAAATAAACTGTTGCCACTATCAAAATCATCAGAGACACAAGAGTAAAAACTATCATCTTCACTATCCATTTTTGAATTACTATAAACATGTTGATCAGTTTGTTCATTAAAAAAATATTTAAGATGTAGTTTCCTAATAAACTTAAATATTTCTTGCTTCAATATATGTAATCTTGGTACCACAGTCAGTACAAACTTTAACCCAAGATTTAATACACTGTATTGTTCATCAGTAAGAGAGCAGCCCGATAAATTAACTACATTTGTATTATTACCACAAAAAAGTCAGTTCCATCTACCTCTTTTATATGCTTGTTTAAATTGTCCTTCATTTGTTGTTGAACTGTTGCCAGTTCCTCTCTTCTTATTTACCCCCCTCTAGCACCTTCTCCGTTGTTGCGAAAATGCTGTTGATGAAGTTCCGGTTCTTGTGCTGGGAGAAGTGGAGCATATGTTTGGGCATCATTTTCGGAACCTGTGGTATATCCTGTTCCTTCTGAAGAGGCAAACGAAACCGAATGTTGCTTTTTGGTTCTGGGTTTACCCTTAAACCCACCAGTTAGTTTTTTTGTTTCTCCACAAAAAGGCATGCCCACTGTTGTAATCATGCAAGTCCCTTTTGATTTTATGTAGTTTGAAATCTACCTGCTCATTCTCAAACTTATTCAGTTTGTCCTTCATGTTTTTAAAAACATCGTTCACCTTGGAAGAACCAGTCTTGTTCATAATTTCAGTATGCATGGTATTTAGTTTGTTCTTCAATTCTTTATATAGCAATTGCTCCCTTTCTCTAAGAATGCCCACCCATTCCATAGCACATTTATGTGCAGCAGCCAACCATCGGTCTTTAAAGGCTGCATCTGCTGAATCAGTAGAGTCAAAAGGTGTGGATGGGCTCTTAAATGCTCGCAACCCTCGAGGGGAAATGTCTAACTCAGAATATCTTAATAAAGCCAGTAAATTAAAATGACAGCTAGTCTCTCTGAAAATAAGTTTTTCAAAGCTTTCAATATTATCTTGTACTTCTTGGGAGAAGGAGCCATTAGTGGTAGAGCCAGTACTGGCAAATGGATTGCTATGTCTCTGCAATCTCTCTTCAGCATATTTGGAAGCAAAATTATTAAGCATAGACTCGCTGCTATTACAAGAATTTATAGTCCCAGAGGTATTAGGTTGGGTACCTGAGTTAACACTTGGAGCAGAACCATGCACCACAAAGTTGTCCGTAGATTTCTGCGATGTAGTACCAGTAATGCCCGAATTAGCTGTTAAAGTAAAATCCTCACGAAAAAGATGGGGAATGTTAAGCATCTGATCTGAAGCCATAGACTAGCAGCAAACACAGCAACCAAAACCAGAATTGGAATAGAAAACAACAGCAGGAATCAGATCCAAAATATTTACTGCACTTAGCGCCTCTGCCACTACAGCCTTCAGAGTACATTTTTTTTAATAAAACCTTCCCTTGTATATATACCCCTTGACAAACAATCAAGCAATAAAAAATTACATCAATTCATTTCAACAGTTTAAAGCAAGCATTTCCAATTGATTTCCTTATTCAGCCTCCTTGGCGTAAAAGTATCAAATTTTAAAATAAACAGTTTCTTTATATGCCAGTGAATTTTTAATCAATATATCTTCTCCCTTTCATACAATAACTTTTTCCAAAATTGTTGCTTGTAACAAGCTACTATCACCATGATGTTTCTGCATAAAATGTAAAGCTATAGGGCTTTCCACTCTGCCTTTTAATGTCTCTGCAGAAAATACCTACGCTTCAAGGCAGGCTCCATGCACTATCAGTTCTCTGCACTTCCCTTTGGCTTATCTACTGTGCCCATGGTATTCACAAAGTGCCTAGCTCCAGCCATTGCATTTTGCAGGCAGAGAACTATTTAGATTTTACCCATAATTGAACGATTGCCTGGTTCAGGCAGAGAAGTCAGTGCTTGCTATTACAACACCTGGAATTTGTAAAGGGAATTCTAGCTTCACTGGGGTACACCATCAACGAGAAGAAATCACACCTAGTACCCTGCCAACAGATTGTATTCCCGGGAGCAAGCTTGAACACAACTTTGCAGATGGCATTCCTCACTCCAGACAAACAAGTTCATTTGACAACCTACTTCAAACTGCTGGCCACAAAAAACCAGCTATCTGCAAGGAAAATCCTGCAAGCCTTGGGGTTCATGGCCTCTTGCATTCTGTTAATTCCATATGCAGGACTGCATATGAGGAAACTTCAGTGGTATCTACAAAATCTATGGTGTCAGCAATCTCAGGACCTGGAAACGATGATTTTTATCATTCCTTGTCTAAGGGCAGAGTTCCTTTGGTGGGCAGAGGCCTGCAACCATACCAAGGGACTTCCTTTCACTCTACCCCCTGCCGCCCAAACCCTAACAACAGAGTCATCAAACTGTGCATGGGGGGCTCACATGGCAGGGCAGTGCATTCAGGGCAAATGGAACCCAAAACAGATGCACCTGCATATCAATCAAAAAAAAATGTTAAGCTGTACAGAATGCTCTGACAGCCTTCAAAGACCTTATTCTTTCTGGACAACTGTTGGTAAAGACAGACCACACACAGTTATGTGGTACATAAACAAGCAGGGAGGGACCCATTCCTACCCACTCTGCAGACTAACCATGGCTCTGTGGAACACAGCCTTGAGCTACTAAGTGAACCTACTAGCTCAATTCCTGCCAGGCAAACTAAATTCACTGGCAGATGACTTAAGCAGAAATCTCATGGACCCACACGAACGGAAACTGGAACCCAAAATATTCAAGCTCTTGAGAAAAAAGTGGGGGACACCAGAGGTAGACCTGTTTGCCTCCCCTCAGAACTACCAATTGAACAAACTCTGCACCAGAACTCCCCACAGTCAAGCTTCAAAAGTGGATGCCCTGTCCTTTTCCTGGGAAAGCCTCTCAGTTTATGCCTTTTCCCCTCTGTGTCTCCTCTTGAAGGTTCTACTAAAGTTCAAACAGGACAAGCCAAGGACAATATTGATTGCACCAGACTGGCCACGCCAGCACTGGTGTACCCCCTTTTGCGCAGTCTGACAGTGCTACAACCTTGGCACCTGCCTCAAACCCTTCCCTGCTGTCCCAGCAGGCGGGCCAGATTCTGCACCCTTAGCTTCAAACCCTGAACCTTGCAGCCTGGCTAATTCCCTGAGCTCAGCTCCAGCAACCCTCAGTAATCAGGTGCTGGATGTCATTCATGAGGCAAGGAGGCCTAGTACTACAAAATCCTATTCAGAAAAGTGGAAAAGGTACTGTTCCTGGAGCCAGACTCGGGGGGGGGGGGATGGGCACAACGGTGCCCAGCTTACCTCCTATTCTAGATTAACAGAAATGTTCTACAAGGGCCTGTCTTTCTCTTCAATTAAGATTCATGCCTCTGCCATGTCAGCACATTATAATACTGAGCCCACCCCTCTTCTCTCATCCCCTGCTAAAACAATTCCTTTAAGGGGCCAAAAATTTAAGGACCCCCCCCCCCCCGGAGAGCTCCCACTCCAGCCTGCGACCTTAACTTTGTATTGGAAAAACTCGCTCTCTCCCCCTCTCCTTTGAACCAGCTGCTACAGCAGAATTGAAATCCCTTTCTTGGAAAACAGCTTTACTTCTAGCCATCACTTCAACAAGAAGAGTGTTTGAACTGCAGGCCCTCATGGCAGTGGAACCCTTCATTATCTTCCATGAGGACAGGGTTTCCCTCAGGACTAATCCATCATTTATGCCCAAGGTGGTGTCTAGCATGGCTCTAAACCAGTCCATTCATTTGCCTACTTTTTTCCCTAATCCTCAGAATAAAGGGGAAAGGATACTGCATTCTCTGGACGTACACAGACAGCTTAGATTCTGTTTGGACAGGACTAAGCCTCTCAGAAAATCTGACCAGCTGCTAGTTAGCTTTGCTGCAGGGGCAGAGGGGAAGGCCATTTCAAAGCAAACCATTTCCAAATGGATAGCACATTGCATTCATTTCTGCTACAATCACCATGGAAAACCGACCCCACAGGGGATAAGAACACATTCCACCAGGGCTGTATCTACCTCTGCTGTGTTTCTCAGAGGAGTCCCCTACCAGGGACATCTGGAAACTGCAACCTGAAGCTCCGTACATACTTTCACCAAGCATTACCACCTGCCTACAGAGCTGGATTTACCACGGCAGTCTTACAGGACCTTATTGCTAGCCCTAATGCTCTTTAACTACCTCCACCCTTCCTTAGCTTTGGGAATAAACTCAAATTTGATGACTGCAACAGTGAAACACTAAGAACATACTACAGTTGTGTACACTTACCGTAAATGTAGATGTTAGAGTGTATTCACTGTTGCAGTCCTGGTTACCCTCCCTCCAGCCCCCGGACTTCTCTAGACCTTTACCTTTTCTCCTTATTTGGCATATATTATATCACGTGTATTTGTTTTTTGCTAGGGGGTGTTCCATACCATATAATTGCTTCATATTGTGGGGGCACCTGACATCTGGGGCAAGAAAAACTGATGCAATGGTGTCTGCTGCATGTTTTATACCCCTGACAACCTGACATCATGGAAGAAGTGACAGCATCTGACGCAGAAATCCAAAGACTCTGGTATTCAGGCTGGCTGAGGGCTACCTGTAGGCAGATAACCCAAATGTGATGACTGCAACAGTGAATACACTCAAACATCTACATTTATGATAAGTGTACACAACTGTACTTTTCTGTGTCTGTGTGTGTGTCTGTCTGTGTGTGTGTCTGTCTGTGTGTGTGTCTGTGTGTCTGTCTGTGTGTCTGTGTGTCTGTCTGTCTGTGTAAAACTGTCCCCTTTGTAGTTATGGCTGAAAAACCTGTTAAAGGGACTTCAACTTTAAAAGGTGTCAGAAAGCTACCTAATTCTGATGAACACACACTGTGTGTTTATTGTTTAGGAGCAGTTCATTTATAGGAAGACTGTGCAGTATGCCACAGTTTTAGCCATAGGGCTTTAACTGGTAGAAGAAGTTGATTCTGAAAGGTATTCTCAGATCAGACTTTGAGGCCTTATCTACTTCCAAAACAGAGGCAAAGATCACCTGCTGTTTCTACTTTGTCATCATCTAGTAATTAAAAGAAAATGTCACTGGGTTCTGGCATACTCTTCAGAACCCCATACTAAATTGGCTAAGACCTCCATGGTTCCTAGATTCCCCCCCCGAACCGATGGACCAACTAACTCAATTCTCGATACTTGTTTCGGAAGCAACTACTTCAGTGCTGATGCCTGTTCCTGCACCGACCACTTTGGCTACGATGTTAGACTCTAAGGAATTTTCATTCAAAACTTTGCCACGCACTAGATATTCACCTTCAGTGGACCCCTTTGTTGGACCATCCTCCCAGTCCTTTCCTGGAGAGATGTCCATTCAGATCTCCTTTAGTCCAATCCACCAAGAGTCTAACCGTATACGACCTTATGAGACTGGTGGATCAGCTCCTTGAGGTGAGGGGAATACCCCCTTCCATGGTTTCTAGCCATGTTAGCTCAGTAACCTTGGCTTCTTCCACTCCAGCCTTTGTTCATCCACCAACTCCAGTGGAGCTTTCAGAGTCCCTGGTACCAACCCTTCTGGCTTTGACAGCTTCAGTGCCGGTCAGAGCTCCTTCTCCGGCAGCGATGGCTACCTTGAATTCTTCAGGTTTATCGGATCCAGAGACCTCCCAGGGTGAGGGCTTTGTTGCGAATTCTGATAGGTAAGGTTAGACTTTGATCCTTTCAGAGCCCTCCATGCCTCTCGGTGTTTCGGTGTATGTAAGCTCGACTCTGGCTTTGGCTTTGGAGGTGGCCTTCTTGATGCAGGGTGGGACCACGGTTCCAGAGGAGTCTATTTCAGTTCTGGGCTCCCATCCCTCTAAGGTGGGGGGTTCTGCCTTCCAGGCAATGGAGAGGGCCTTGTCCATTGTGGACAAACGGTCTGTGCCTCCTGCTTTGGACCAAATGTCTTGTCTTTCCCCTCAACTGGAGCTTACATCAGTCTCTTCTCTGGGACAGAGGGCACAAAAGACTCAGGATCAAACCACAGTGGTTATGTCAACTTCAGATACCTCTCTGGAGCACCCCACAGAAGAGGTACTTTCGAAGAGAAATTGCAAGTGAAAGCACTTGGACTCCCTGGAAGAGTCCTGCACCTAAGATACTGATTTTGATGAGGGGTAAGATTCCCCAAGTTCACCCCTGGAAGATTTGCACTTCTTCTTTCAGCTTTTCCCGGTTAGGAGTCACCACAGTGGATCACCTGTCTGCTCATGATTGGCAGTGGAGTTTTACGGTGTCGAGTTGCCAGCCCAACGCCCAACCTTCCACAGAAGGCACACAAACGCGCACACTCACACCTAGGGCCAATTTAGAGTATCTATTCCACCTATCACATCTCTTTGGGATGTGGGAGGAAACCCACGTGACCACAGGGAGAACATGCAGACTCTGCACAGAAGGCACCACAGCCAAGGATCAAACCGGAGAACCTCTTGCTGTGAGTAGCAATGCTAACCGCTGCACCACTGTGGCCTCCCTCCTTTGCACGAAGGTCCTTGAATTACATGGCACACTACAAGACTTCAACAGAATCTGATAAAAGAACCATGAGACACCCTCAAAGGAGCAGTAGCTGAAGAGGTCCGAGACAAAGTAACTTCTCAGCTGACAACCCTAGAATCTATCTCTAGCTCGTCCATGAGGTTAATTTCGCATGCTGCCGAAGGGATGACAAGGGTAGCAGGTTCAGGCATAGCCATCAGATGCCATGCCTGGATGTACTTATGTGAATTTGCAGAGCCATTCAAGTCATCTTTCATCAATGCTCCGTTTAACGGAACATCCCTATTTGGTATCAAAGTTAAGGAAACCCTAGCCAGATGTGAGAAAGATGGACTGTATCTGCCATGGGAGTACGCTTCTCCACTCCTAAATGGCCTTATCAGAGAAGCGGGAAGCTATGGTTCAAGAAATCTCAAGGGCCTTTCTAAGACTCACACTCAGGAGGCAATGACTTTCCCCAGGGCAGAGTGGGAAGTAATAATGGAAGATGCTGTTTACAAGTCAGAGGTGGCCTACAAAACCAGGGTTCCAGGGATTCCTTTCCTGGTAATTCCTACCAGTGCTCCTGAAAGGTGGCTCGATTGCTGTCCTCTGGAGACAGTCAGGAGACTAAATAACATTGGACATTTGGATGCAGGCAATATCCCCTTTTCAGAAGAGCCCAAGAAATTGAAAAAAAAATCTCAGACGTTCCACCCAGTCATAGGGATGCAGCAGCCTTAGAAATTCAAAAACTGCTCATCAAAAGAGTCATCAAAACAGTCCCACTAGACTACATAGGATCTGGATACTACTCACAATTCTCTTTAGTCCCAAAAAAGACAGGGGACTGGTGAATGATTCTAGATCTCAGCCAGTTAAACAAATTGGTACAACAAACCAAATTCCGGATGGTCACGGTTCAGTCTATACTCCCCTTTTTAAGGAAAGATGATTGGATGTGCTCAATAGATCTTCAGGATGCATATTATCACATAAAGATAGACCAGAATATTCCTGCGCTTCTGGCTGGGAGCCAGTCATTACCAATTCAGAGCTCTGCCCTTTGGCCTTACCACAGCCCCTAGGGTGTTCACCAAATGTATGGCAATGGTGGTAGCTCACTTCAGACTGCGAGGATTCCATGTGTTTCTGTACCTAGGCTACTGGCTTTTCCCTGCTCCCACCAGGCATCTACTACTACAGGCAAGAGCCTATGTCATTCATATTTGCTCCTCACTTGGAATTACCATAAACTACAAAAAGTCAAACCTACAGCCAACTCAACAATTGGAATTCATAGGAGCAATACTAAGCACACTCACAAGCATTGCATCTCTTCCATTGAGAGACGTCAGAGAATAAGATCTCAAGTCAGTTAAATTGTCTGCAGCAAAAATGCCCCTGCAAGACTGTTACTACAAGCGCTGGGATCGATGACGGCATCCATCATGTTGGTCCCACTGACGAGTTATCACATGCAGATTCTTCAGTGGCTTCTGGCTTCTCAATGGTCCTTACTGATTCAACCGATGTCCTACCTAATAATAATCATCAATACATGCAAGAGAGATCTCAGTTGTGGCAGGCAGACCCTTTATCCTTCCACAACCTCAGGCCGTAGTGACCACGGGTGTGTGTGTGTGTGTGTGGGGGGGTATTATCTGGGAAAAGGCAGTTCAAGGAACTTGGCCCCACTTGGAGGCCAATTTGCATATTGTTTTAGAAATGAGGGCAGTGCTGTTAGTGTTGCAAGCATTTCAGGAAACTCTCCCCTTGGGAATGATTGGAATTCAAACAGACAACATGTTGGTAGTCTGGTACATCAACAAACAGGGGAAACCAGATCCTATTCCCTCTGTTGAGAAGCTCTCAAAGTTTGGTAATGGGTGGCTTCTTCGGACTGCTTTCTGATAGCAATGTGTACATATCAGGGAACGCCAACGTGATTGCAGATGGACTGAACAGATGTATTCTAACACCTCACAAGTGGTGTCTCAATCCATTGATGGTGAAAAAGATTTTTTTGCCACTGGGGCCAGCCTTGCTGCGACCTGTTTGCATCACCCCTGAACAGGAAGTGCAGCAGCTACTTCGCTCTGATTCCCCCCTTCGGGGGAGTCACTGAGTGATACTCTTCTACACGATTGGTCCTCCAGTCTACTGTATGCATTCCCCCGATTCCCCTAATATCCAGTTTCTGAAGAAAATCATCAGGTTGAAGAACAGGATAATTTTCATTGCATCGTTCTGGCCTCGACACATATAGTTCCCCTTCCTTTGGCTTCATCTAGTTCGGAAACCATGGAATCTGGACCCAGCTCCAGACCTGTTGTCCTATCTGGACGGACTGGTTCATCTAAATATTCAGAACCTCAAGCTCACTGCATGGCTTCTGCAGTTCCCATGATTGCCAGGCATTTCTCTCTCATTTCCCCAGTTTAAAGAGTAGTTCTACCCTGCCACAAACCTTTGACTAGGAAATTGTACCTTATCAAATGGAAAACATTTTCTAAGTGAATATCAAAGGCTAGGCTTTATCCATATTTGGCTCCAATTTTTTATTTATTTATTTGACATTTGTTAACCGGGTTGGTCCAACTGAGCAAAATCTCCATTTTCAGTGGAGACCCGAGGAGAAAAGTCCCATGTAGATTATACAATATTGTAAAAATAAGTAAGTAATTAAAAATCAAAGTTATACAAAGGTAAAATAGTAAGTCAAATGGCAATAACAATGGATTAAAATGACAGATCAATAAAGTAGATCAATAGTTGATCAATAAAGTTTTTTAATTATTGACATTACTTTTTGAAGCAGGAGCCTCAGCATCGACCTTTCTTGTGCATTTAGCTACAATCTCTAATTTTCATTCTGGTCTAAACTGCACATCGTTAATGTCTCACAAACTTTGCATAACCTTTCTGAAAGGACCCTTGATGCCTAGACCTCCATATAAAGAACCTTCTGCACCTTGGGACTTGAATCTGTACTTCATTCTCTTGTTTGTCCCTCCTTTGAACCTTCCGCAAATTGCGATCTGAAGTTCTTGTCATGGAAAACTTTGTTCCTCGTAGTTACCTCTGCCAGGAGGATATCTGAGATACAAGCCTTATCTTGCAATCCTCCTTATGTCATTTTTCATAATGACAGGGTCTCATTGAGAACAAATCCTTCTTTGGTAAAAAGATAGTATCCAAAAACTAACCTTAATCAAACTATCCAACTTGCGTGTTTACCTGCACAGGACAAAAAACTTCAGAAAGTCATGTCAGTTTGTCTCCTTGTCCTTGGTGGCTATGGGGAAACCAGTTTCTAAAGTCACTCTGGCTAGGTGGCTAAAGGACTGTATCACCTTTGTTTATAACAAGAAAATTCTGCCTCTACAAAGGCCTGTTAAAGCATATTCCACTAGACCAGTGGCAGAATCTGCAGTTTTACACTCTAGAGTTTCTACAGACGATATTTGTGCAACACCTACTTGGGCATCTCTGCATATGTTTAGTACTCATTACAAATTGGATCTGGTCTGTAGGGGACAAGCATTCTTTGGCTCCATGGTCCTCGGGAATATTCTGCCGTGAGACCTCCCAAGATTCAGGTAGTTGGGGACTCTGTCCCACTGTCAAGAATTATGTGAAGATTTACATCATCAGATAAAGAAGTTGTGTCTTAGCATAATGCTCCATCTGTGGTGTCTCTCTTCACATATCCTCCCCCCTTCCCCCTGACCTTGGGCTTCTTGGTGGATCAGATCCTTCCTTGATATTGTTTTTCATTAAGAGAAGCAGATAAGGCCTGTTCTATTACTTTCACTATTGTATGCAAACTTGATCTGAGGTAAATTAGCGGAGAGCATTATGGGTAGAGCTTAGCTCAGTTTTTTTTTGATAGGAGCGAGCTGGAATAACGGCTGAGTTGGTTCCGAGGTTTGGAACCGGAACCCACTGTCAAGGATATGTGAAGATCGACAAAACAGATGAACGTTATGGTAAGGCAACTTCTTTTTTCTGTACAGCACACCTAGTTTTTGGTGGGTTTTCTTGATATTGCTTTGTATGTGGAGGTCAAATTTAAGATCTGTTATGGCTCCTAATAGTTTGGTATGATGGACTAACTTGATTTTGGTACCATTTGTCAAAAAGCTTTTGAAAGACTATTTGTTATGGGTTTGAGTTTTTGGGGTAAAGAAGAGGAGTTTGTGTTTTTGGGGGTCGAGTAGGAGTTGTGCCATTCTAAGCCAGGTTTCGATAGAGATGACAGCTTGTTGAATTATTTCTTGGAGGTGAGTTAGTGTTTGAAGAGCAGATAATGGTAGAGTCATCTGCATATTGAATCAGTGTGCCTTCAGAAGAAGATGAATGTAGCTTATTGAGAAAAATATGGAACAGTAGAGGGCCAAGGATGGATCTTTGTGGGACTCCTATGGAAGTGGGACGATATGTGAAGATAGATCCTTGCCATTTTACAGCTTGTTGCCTATTGGCAAGGTAATTAGACAACCATTGAATAGATGCAGATTCTAGACCCAGGGTGGAGAGTTGATTGAGGAGTTTACTGCAAGAGACCATGTGAAAGGCTTTTGACTGATCTAGAAATCCTGCAGATACAAGTTTATTAGAGCTGCGAACCTTATTGACAGTGTCTATAAATGATAGTAATGCAGTAGAGGTGCTGTGGTCTGGCCAAAATCCATGTTGTGTATTGGTGATTAGCTTATTTTTTAAGAGATAATAGCGAAATTGTTGATGGATACATCTTTCAAGGATTTTAGAAATGGGAGAGTAGATGGCTGTGGGACAGAAATTTGAAATGCTAGTGGAATTACCTCCTTTTTGTAATGGGGTAGTGTGTGCCATTTTCCCACAATTTAGGGGCACAGGATTGTGTTACTGACCTATTAATAAGAGTGCTGATTGGATATGCTATTGCATTTGTAGCTAGATTTAGGTATTCGGGGGAAGGTTGGGGTCTATATTATTTCATCGAAAGTCCAATTTTGTGAATACCTATTCATAGACCCCTGTTCTGTGAGCTACTTTTATCTAACACACAGATCAGAAAATGTTTTCCCAGGTAACTAATTTAGTTGGCCATCATACCAAGCAGTACACACCACAGTATAATAAACCCACCAAAGTGGGGGGCTGTGCCCATATCACACCCCCTACTTATATATACCAACTCTGAGATCACACTACAGTGGGGAAAATGGCAAATTTCCACATGTTGGCCACCTAACTTAGCGTCCTGGGAAAAAGTTCACTGATCTAATGTTCGATAAAAGGATGTTTGCTGAATAGGGGTCGATGAATAGGTATTCGCGGAATTGGAATTTTGATGAACTAATATAGACCCAAAGGTTGTCGACTGAGGAGGATCAAGGTTTTAGTTTACATAAAACTTTTTTATGAGAGTTATAGAAACTGGTTGAAAGGTAAAGTGGGTGGAGTTTATCTGTATGTTTATATGAGAGGATGCAGATACATGAAGTTTGTGAAGGAAATGTGGTAGGGTCTAAGGTCAGGGAAGTTCACTGTGTGGAAGAGGGTGTAAGATGAGTTTGAGGTTATGTTGGATACGCATTCTGTGAAGTATGTATTGATATAGGTAGCTGAAGAGGGGGACTGTCCGAGTATGAGCTGGGATTCTTTTTTATACCTGGGCTGATGAGAGAGGATATGGAGGACCAGAATTTTTTAGGGTTGTTTTCATGGCTGTCTTGTAGCTGAGTATAGTAAGACTTTTTATCACTATTAACTTGTTTCTTGACTTTCATAGCTGTGTGAATAGTTGCCAATTTTTATTTTTATTCTTTTGCCAGTTGATCCATGCTTTCTCTCTGTCTTTCATGAGAAGTTTGCATTGGCTGATGAGCCATGGGATATGGCTGCTTTTAATTTGTTTTATACACTCTGGGGCTAATGCGTTAAGAAGCTGCATCATTTGAGGTAGTCTTTTTAGGACGGACCAGTTAACTGCCTTCAGAGATTCAATGAAAGACTCCTTGGAGAATTTGGAGAGATTATAGGTAGTTTTGAGCTTATGTTCCTTTGTTCATAGGTTCATAGGTTCAGTTAACTGCCTTCAGAGATTCAGATTATACTCTTCTGTGTATAAGCTGGCAGGTGATCACTTAGTATATCAAGGAGGGTATTTGAGAAGGTAAAATTAGATGGGTTGGTAATCAGTCCAATCTAGGACAGATTGTTGGGGGTTATTTTTGCCATATCTTGTTGGTGTATTAGTAAGTTGAGTGACTCCAAAGAGGTTCATGCTGTTGATCATTGAATTTGCAGATAGACTGCCAGTCAGTGTTTACATTACCCAGGAGGATAGTTTCATTTGTGATTTGGTCTGTGACCCAGGATGATATGTTTGTTCTTTACTGTAGTACGTTTTAGGAATGAGATTAGAATTTCTGCTTTTTCAAAATTTGGGAATTTGCCTATATAGGGAGTTACTGTGATCATATTTAGAAAGATCACAGCTATTCCTCCTTTTTTTGTTTTCTGTGGAGCTTAATATTAGAACTGGGGGGGGGGGGGTAGTATTTTATCATCTTTTATTTCAGGCTTTAGCAATGTATCAGTTGTGGCTAAGATGTCCGGGTTCTGTTGGGTCATCCAGGCATGCAAGTCTGTGATTTTGTTGCATATACTTCTAATGTTTAGAGTGACTATTTTTAAACTTTTAGGGTGTGGGGTTTGACTGGGACCTTGTTTGGGGTGGATGTTGCCACACTGATGCAAGTTGGAGAAAGAAAGTTTGTTTACTATGGCATTTTTAGCACAGATGGGTAGAAGCATTACCTTAACACCGGGACAGCTTTTTTTTTAGTATTTTGGGGTTACAACGGTGGAATGGAGTTTTGGGAAATAAGCTTGAAGAGATTTTTGAGTAGCTAGTAAGGAGATGTTTGATAGGTGAGGATGAAGTAATTGTTAAGGTGTGCTTATTTAATACTTCTACTGTTGATGGTGAGAGGAGGAGGAGGATGAATAAGGCGATACAGGAAGGAAATAGCATGGTTAGTGTTGTAAACATTTTCCAGTATGGTTAGGTGAGGTAATGAGCAGTTATAATAGTGTGGAGAATAGGTAGGTTTTGATGGGGAGGGAGCAGTGTGAGATTTGACTTGGAATTTAGAACAGAAGTGAGTGGAGATGGTATAAAGGGAAAGTTTGTGTTGGATAGTAAGTTAGGCACAGGACAGGAGGGTGAGTAGAGGAGGTGGAGTAAGTGAGGTATAAATGAGTGGGAAATGGGGGCAGGGGAGTGAGTGAAGCCCAAGAGTAGCGAGAGATGAATGGAATGGATTGGCCCACGGTAGAGTAAGTACCAGGAAAACTGCAGCAAAAACAGGAGGTAAGAGTCCTGATAATTTTAAAGACAAGCTGGTAAACTGTTAATAATCAACTAAGTTCACTCAAAAGGGCAATATTGCAGTGACTTTGGCTTGAAATAATGCTTCATTAGCTGGGGAAGCAACTGAAATAAGGGGAGGGCCAATTGGGTCCTTCAGTGGAGTGGAGTTACTCCCCCCCCCCCCCCAGATGGTTTACCAGTCAGTGAGGTAGAAGGTTTATGGATACAAAGACATGAACTCTAAATACTTGCCTTGAGTCATAGCATTTATTTTTATGTTTATGGGCTTAAGTGAATTTAGCTTCACCTTCAGCAGTAAGGGCCAGTGTGTGGGTAGGGTGGGGGTGGGGGCTCCCTCCAGTCGATTCAACATTACATTACAGAACACACTAATGCTTAAGTGAGGGAAAACCGTTTAAGTTTTGGAAATTGCCTTGCATAGATTGTAACTCAAGATATTGCTTCTTTTGAACTTTTGCAACTGTAGGTGAAATTCAGCTGTATAAGTTCCTTTATTAGTGTGATATGTTAAGTTTTTCAGCAGCAATTCTCAGACTTACTACAATAAACTCTGTTAACTGGCACTCATGGGGATTGGTAGATGGCGGATAACTGTAGATTTTGGTTGCTTGAGGCTTACTATTAAAAATAGGCCTGACTAATGCTGTACCCTATATTTGTTTGGTTTGACTGTTCTTGGGTTGGGGAGAGAGGGAATTTATTCTTATCTTCCTTTTTAAAACTCTAAAAACGTAAGGTATGTTTCTGCGGGGGGAAAACAAAGTGCAACACATGAAAACTGTACGGCATCTCTTTGATGATTTTCTTTTTGCCACTTGCTTGAGAGTGCTGGTTAACAGAGTTTACTGTATGTGCTTGATGCAATAGATTTAACTCAAGGCATTGTTTCTTTTGAACTTTTGCAATTACAGGTGAAATTCAACTGTGTAAGTTCTTTTGATAATGTGATATCTTAACTTTTTCAACAGCAGTTGTCAGATTTACTGTGTGCTTGGTGCAATAGAATTTAATTCAAGGCATTGTTTTTTTGAACTTTTGCAACTGCAGGTGAAATTCAGCTGTACAAGTTCATTTGGTAGTGTGATACGTTTACTTTTTCAGCAGCGATTGTCAGACTTACTGTGTTCTTGGTACACTTACTGTAGAGTGAAGCAGCTGGATTGAGAGAACACCTAGGTCATGGGGCAGAGAAGTTGTTCCAGAATGTTTATGGTTCCCAGGAAAGAAGGCACCTGGAGACCCATTCTGGGCCTCCCTCAACTCAATGCCTCTCTGAAGATCTCTTCCTTTCAGATGTTATCCCTTCAGACCCTGTTTCTTCTTTTTCCCCCTAGGTTTTCCTGGTCTCCCTGAATCTCAAGGATGCTAATCTTCACATCCTAATTCATCCCCCTTTCAGGATGTTTTTGCATTTCTTGGTTTCTTCCTTGCAGTTTCAGTTCTCTACTTTGCCCTTTGGCTTCTCTACTGCCACAAGGGTTTTCACAAAATGCCTTGCTCCTGTGATTGCTTTTTGCAGAATGAGAGGGGTTCAAATCTTTCCTTATCTGGATGGACCTACTCATTCAGGCATTCTCTCCAGAGACCTTGCTTCCGCTCCTCCACTATACAGTTTGTCTTGCAAAGCCTGAGGCTTTCAATAAACTTCCAGAAATCAGTCCTGGTTCCTTCTCAGCATCATGTGTTTCTTGGTTGCAGACTCCAGACCATCCCTATGCTGGCTTCCCTGCCTCCTCCCAAGGCTCTTTCTGTACGCACTCTATTCACTTCTTTCTTCCTCAAGTTTCAGTTACAGTCAGGGTGTTTCTAAGAGCAGTAAAATGCATGGCTTCCACCATTCCTATACTATCTCTAGCTAGGCTTTATATGAAAAGTACAGTGGTTCCTAAAGTCACTATGGCTCCAATATGGTCATCCTCTAGATTTTCTAGTCCTTCTGTGCCTCAGACTCCAACTTCAGTGGTAAATTCATCAGCTGGCACTCAACTCGGGACTTCTTTTCATCCTCCAATACCATCTCAGGAACTTTTCTCAGATACCTCAGACACAGTATGGGGAGCCTCTTTCAGTCCCCTCTAGGTTCAGGGTCTCTTGTCCCCTCTTCAGAGGTCAGACCTTATCAATATGAAGGAGATAAGAGTCCACCTTTTATTCCCTTTTTCTTCCAGGTCCTCCCCAAATCTTTACAAACAATACCACAGTAATGTGGTACATCAACAGCCAAGGGGGACAGAGTCCTACCTTCTTTGCAGGCTAGCTCTTCAAGTTTGACATCTAGCTGTCAAGTATCAAGTTACTGTTTGGGCTGTATACATTCCTTCAGAGCAAAATGTAATGGCGACTCTCTGAGCAGGTCCAAAACACAGGCTCACAAATGGATGCTTCACAGAGATGTGTTTCTGGACATTGCCATCAGTGGGGTACTCCTCAAGCAGATCTTTTTGCCTCCCCTTTGAACACATAACTTCCTCTCTTTGCACTAGAGTCCCAAGTCCTCTGGCTTGGAAGGTGGACACCCTTTTTCTTGGAAGAGGATGTTTCTCTATCCCTTCCCTCCCCTTCCTCTGATTCTGAGGATTGTGCTCAAGATAGAGCAGGACTCCCCCAAAATCTTGTTGATGACTCCCTTTTGGACCAGACAGCATTGATTCCGACTTCTACACCTAACCAAGGGCAATCACCATAAATTACCTCACAGGGTGGACCTCCTTGCACAAAACAGTGTCTTGTCATCCATCGTCACTTGTCCACTTTTCAACTGACATTGTGGGATGTAGGGTTTTGATCCCTTTTAGGCATTTTTTTTCCTTAGGATGTGTTTAAGTTTCTGCAGGAAGCCAGGAAACCCACTTCCAGGAAATCCTATATGTCCAAATGGAAGAGATTTTCTGTTTTGGTGCCTTGCTCGAACCAGGATCCACTTTCTGTGGAGATACCTCTGGTTCTCTCATATTTGTGTGAATTGCTCCATGCTGGGTTACCATATTATGTTAAAGCTCACCTTTCAGCTACTTCTGCTCGTTTGCAATTAACCCCCTCCTCTGGTCTGTAGGTTTGAGGTCAAAAAATGTCGTGTCCTTCATATCAGGCCTTTCTGGAAGCCTATTCCACCTTCCTGGGACATTAAATTTATTCTTGAATAATTGACTCTGGCCCTTTTGAGTCTGCAGCTTCAGCTTTCTTACAGCATTGTGCATGGAAGGATGGTCTTACGTCAGCTAAAAGTGTGTCTGAACTCCAGGCTCTTATGGCTGTTCCTCTTTTTTTAGTTTTTCACAGGAACAGGGTGTCTCCTTGTGCTAATCCTTTTATGCCGAAGGTGGTTAATGTATTGTCTTGTAATCAGTCTGTTAACTTGTCCTCCTTTTTTCCTTCTCCGCAATCTGCTAGTGGGAAGGTTTTTCACACCTTGGATTTGAATAGACCGCTCAGATATTATTTAGATAACACTAAGTCCATTCGCAAGTCTGAACAGCCTTTTATTTCATTTCATCCCAGATCTCTAGGTTTGACTGTTTCTAAGCAAACCATTTCTTTGTGGATTTCTAAGAATATTTCTTTGTGTTACTCCTTTTATGGGAAAAGCCTTCTACCAGGGCCATAGCTTCCTCTGGTGCTTTTTTCAAAGGATTGCATACCAGTTTCATCTATGAGGCTGCTACTAGACCTCTGTCAGCACCTTTACTAAGCATTGCAAATTGGATCTTTTTTCAAGAGCAAGATGCATGGGTTTTTTGAGGGTTCTTCTAGGCTTTCCTCCTCCCAAGTTTCCTCTTGAGCTTTTGTACTCTGGCTTGAGTAAAGAATACTGCAACAGTGATAAGGAGGGATAAAAGTACAGTTGTGTAAAATCTTAACCATATAAGTAGATGTCCTTCTCTTCACTCTTGCAGTATTCGTTCCCTCCTCTCCCATCTTCTTTACTCTTTCCTTCTCCTGGATGCACATATTCCTCCTACTTCATAGGACTGTTGTTCCTCATGGGGCTATTCATTTCTGAGGTATGTACATCCATACATCACCTTTATGCCCTACGACTTGAGCAGGACGAATAAGCATTATGTACAACATCTATAAAATCCTAAGGCTTTGGTATACTGACCGGATGTTGGGCTACCCTTGGCAGGAAATCCGTTTTAGTAAAGAATACTGCAACAGTGAAGTGAAGGACATCTACCGTTATGGTAAGGTTTTACACAACTGTATTTTCTGACTGGATGTTTGGCTGTCCTTTGCAGGATATCTCAAGACTGAAGAATACTGCAGCATTGAGAAATAGGACATCTACTGTTAAATTAACGTCTTGCACATATTTACAACTACAATTTTCAAATGGCATTTTACTGGTCACTTTAACAATAGCCTAAATAAGACAAGTGTATACTTTTCATCTGCATAGTAAATCTTATTTTGTATTGTAGTATCATTTTTATTTTTTGACTATAAAAATAGTAATATTTTTAATTTCTCTTAATAGTGTTTTATTCTTGAGTCACCACTTTAGGTACTTGAGACTGCCTCCTCTGGGCGTCTGAGACTGCTTCTGAAACTAGTTGGTCCCTGACTTTAGTATTATAAAATACATGTTAAAGTAATTGGTAAAAGTCAATAAGTTGATACTGGATGGTTTTTGGACTGTATTTTCACCATATTCATTGCATTTCAAGAATATTTCAATGGTTGATTTTCGCACCCATACCCACCACCCTGATTTCCTTCTGTATGACAGTTTTGGTCATTATGTCTTTGCTCACTTTTTTAATGGGCCTTATTGCAGAAAGATCCACAATGTATAATTGTATGCCAGAGAATCTTATAATGGCTATGATTCTCCAGTATCAGAAAATTAAGAGGGCAGATGAGAGACTAATACTAATGACACATAGCATCAAATGGCCATTTCAAATCCATATGCTATCTCCCAGAAAAGTGCAAACACTGAGACCTAGCTTCTATGTCTTAAGATTTATTCATACAAATAAATTGTGACAATGATGTTAGATGTCAGTAATTATGCAGAATGTAGGTCCACCTTATTTGGCAAAAAATGTTGGAATAAAAAAGTGGTGACAGTATCCGTAAATGAAAAAATGTGCAGAGTATGATTTCTAATTTTGTATTTTGTTTCTTTTTCAGTACGATTGGTACACAAAAAAGACCTCTGTTGTGCTGGAAACTATACACAGACCTAGGGAAGGTAAGTAATTAAGTGATTTAATCATGACCGTGGTTTATAGCACTGAAATCTTCATTGTGTGGGTCACAAGAAATAGCAAAACTAATAACTAGCATTGTTATTTATATAGCTATGTTGTAGTGCTTAATTTACATATCCCTGTAAGCGCCCTCCTCAACTATTTGACACACACAACAGATCATAGTCCCCTCCTGACTAGATCATTATCTGCAGGAAGTGAGAACTGGAGCACCAAGGAGCAGAATTGTCATCTGTGGTTCTAGAGGTATTCCTGCTTTTACCTACACACTGTCTACACCATGCAAACAGGAACAAATCATTGCCTCAGCAGCTGTAAGCCCACATTGTCTTATGGGCGTCTTACTCTCTCATTGAAATTCCCTCTCTAATAATCACAGTTTGTAATCCTGACCTACATTAAAGGTTGCAGAAGGATTGGAAAATCTCCACTCTAATGGAAAGTGGGACCGCTATTGTTGCTCATTCGTGCACCCTTGGCTTGACCCTCTGACACCTTGGCTGCAATGTGGACCTCATTTTGAGGAGCATTCCTGGGTGCTTTGATCCCATGCATTAAACTGACACCAGTTCATTATTTGTGATAATGGCTGAAGAAAAATCTAAAAAGTACAAAATGGCTTCAGCCTTAAATAGAACGAATGCAACAAACATACCATTCTAAGCTGGAAAAGGTAATTCAAAATATGAATGACTTGTGTATTCTTTTGGCAGAGTGTCCTCTTGTAGCCAATTCCTACAAATATTTGACTGTAGTCAATTTGGTGTGTGGAAAGTGTTTTTTCAGCTCTTACTGCAATGGCTTCACTGCTGTTTTGGATCCCTTTGTTACATCCTTGCACTGTCTCTTAAGTACTTCTGGAAGTATTTAGTTCCTGATCTCAGGGTTTGAGTGCCCTCTTTGGCTTGAACATTGTCTTTTTGTACTCGGGTTAAGGGAAGCATTCATCCACAGGATCCATAGTTCCTTTCACTAAATCAGAGCTCCTTTTTAATATGTAGCTTTGAACGTTACAGTTTTTTTGTAAATTAAGCCCTCTGACAGTGTACAGATAGTCATGTCCGATATATTGCCATAAGACATTTTAATTCTGTAGATACTTCCCTGTTACCCCATCGTTCCCTTTTTTAAACCCAGTTGAAGAAGGTTCATTTGAAGTATTACTTTTTTTTCAAAAGTCCTAGTGTGTTTTGGTCTATTTGTGGTCGAGTAATTACATCAAATGGCTTTTGTTAAGGGATCACTCCGAGAGCAGCATTAGTATGTCATTAACATTCCCTTCATCTTTTTTTCTCACAACAGAATGACCAAGTTTTTAATGCCGTCAGTTACTAACACCAAATCAGATTCTGTTTCATTGTTTCTGTAATTTTTCTTTCTGATCTTGACAGTTACTGCAGCTGTAGCACAACTGTCGTCCACCAATCTCCATGTACCTATTCCCTCATAAATTTCTTCCAGCATCATCAGTTGGGTGTAATACATTCTGTGTTGCTTTATCAAAGCCCCCTTATCCTGTATGTTTTCATCCTTATTGTACCTTTTTCACCCTTTCTGTTACTTTCACCCCTTACATATCTGGACACGTGCTCTTTTCCATACTCCTTCATTTCCCACTTTTATGTTGTTTTTATCTTACAGTGCATCCATTTCTGTGTCACTCTGCATCCTCAGAGTTGGCATCCAAACCTTGATAACACGTTCAAATCAAATTATTTTCATCTGCCCAAAAATTAAATAACATTACTTTGTCCATTAATATATGCATAAATAGCATTAGAATAATAATTCCACTGTAGTTAACATTCCATTGTCAGACATCCAGTTACAGGTGCTAAAATTAAAAACTTCAGTGATTTTGTTACAAGTTAATGTTTCCAAAGTTTATCCACTTGCATCTCATATTACACTTGTGGCTTGCTAGAATAATGTACTTTACAAAATGGGCATAACTAAATCTTAATACCTATTGAAAAATAAACATTCCACAGCAGAGTATTTATGTATAAGAAGAGCCCAGCAAAAAAGTCTAATGCTTCACGGCAAAATAATAAACTACTACTGTATTTCTTCGTAAATAAGACCTAACTGGAGAATAAGACCTAGCATGGGTTTTCCAAGGTGGTCATGATATAAGCCCTACCCCAAAAATAAGCTCCAGTTAAGATCGTCAACAACACACAACGGACGTGTTGAATTATAAAATAATAATATTGACACCCATTGACTGAGGTTATTGTACTATGCGTGCCGTTTTCAGACCATTCGGACACCCAACTTCTCTTTGCAGAAAGTCGTAAGATTCTTTCCCTGGGAGTCCTCCACGATTCTTACTGTAAACCCTAATCATCACTCACACTTGACTGTTGAAATCCTTGGCCCATAAACACTGGCAAGTGTATTTTGATCGGTCACTTGATAACGAACGGCTGTAGTTGTGTCGTCTTAACAGTCTCCATTTTGTGTTGCCATTCCGGTCCCGTAAGTCTTCAATTAACCCCTACCCCAGACAAGATGAGTGCAAAAAGAAAGAGCTATTCCATCAAGTACAAGAAAGGAATCATGGAGGACTCTCGGGGAAAGAATCGGACTGCTTTCAGCAGAGAGAAGTTAAATCTCCGAATGTTCCGAAAATGGCATGCAGTGTACGATAACCTCAGTCAACAGGCTGAGGGAAATGCTAAGAAGTGCAAGTGTGGATTAGGTCAGCAACCATAATTTCCTGAGCTGGAAGACATCATCTGTGAATGGATTGCTAAAAGGAGAGCAAAGGCTTTGGTTGTGTGCAGGGGTGATATTCAAGCATTTGCCCTTACAATGGCACCACAGTTAGAAATATCCCCAGAAGAATTCAAAGCATCACAACATTGGTTGGATGGCTTCCTTCAGCGATATGAACTGTCTCTAAGATGATCAACAACACTGTTCAAGCTGGAAGATACTGAAGTTTTTAAACATGCACTTGCGTTCTCCTTTGTTGATGGCATCAACTTTTCTAAATACCAACTCTCCGTCATGATTGCTATGGATGAAACTGCAGTGTTTATGGGCCAGGGATCTCAAACAACAATTGATCAGAGGGGTGTCTCGTCAATTGACATTCCCTCCACTGGTTATGAGAGTGGCATGTACCTGTATTTTGGTAATTCATGTAGATGGAAAGAAGACCCCACCTTTAATCATTAGTAAGGGCAAGAAAGATAAGATTGAACGCGTTTCAGGCATTTACATTCTTGAAACCGAAAAAGCCTGGTGCACACAAGCAGTTATAAGTAAGTGGGTAATGTAATGCTGCCACTTGTTTTGCGAGGTGGCGAAAGAGGTCTGCTAGTCTGGGATTCAGCCAACACTCACCGCGCTAAAGACATGAAGAAATTCCTTGCATGGAGGAGAATAGATCAAATAATGATTCCCGCAGGAATGACTGCCTATCTCCAGACTCTTGATATTGCAATAAATAAGCCATTCAAGGACCATTTGTGCATGGAACTCCATGACTACATTGAAAATAGAATGGAGAGAAATCAGCATGGAAACTTTGTGAAGCCTAGCCTGCAAGTGGTTATGACTTGGGTGAAACATTCATGGGATAAAATCACTGACAGCTGTGTTGCCAATGCACTGTGAGCAGGCTCCATGGACAAGCAGTGCTCATTTAAGGAGAGCTCTATTGCTAGGCATGACGGATTGGGGCCAGTGGTTCTACAGGAAATGGAGTCGCAAGAAATTCAGGCTGGAATTCAGGGTTGGACTTATGACAATGTTCCAGAAGAAGATAACATGACTGTATTTGAATAACTTTTTCATTATCGGGCAACAGAATGGATTGCTTCTGCTTTCAGTTTTATTCCCCTCCTCCAATACACATGTACTGAGATTTTTCTGCACTTTCTGTCAAGCATGACATATTGCACTGTGAAAGCAAAGGTATAGATATTCTGAAGTTGAAATGCTTGTTGCACTGTGTAGAATTCTCACACAACTGTTAGAACTGTTGCCCAATAACAGAAAAGTGCCAAATAAATGTCGATTTGTGTACATGAATAAGTGTTGATTTGTGTACATGAATAAATGTTGATTGTTGTACGGGGGGGGGGGAATAAATAAGGCATCCCCTGATAATAAGCCCTAATGTGTATTTCAGGGGGGAAAGAGTATAAGACCCGGTCTTATTTTTGGGGAAATACGGTATGAAACTCGTGCAGAAAAAAATAAACTACTGCCATATTTACTCTGTTTCAGTTAGCATAGCCTTCTAGATGCTGTTTTACTCTGCTCCCTGACAGCTGTATTAAAAACAGAACCAGAGTGATGCTTATTTTTAGCTTCAGTGCCTTCTGCTTTAATTTTATTTTTATGCTGCTTTCTTAATTGCAGTTACTGGGCAGAAAAACGCAGACCGGAGTTCAGCAGCAGCAGTTAAAGCTTGCTAGCATGAGCTAGAGGGATATACAGACTTCACGTCTACTGGATGTGTGTAGTTTAAACTACAGAGCTCCTCTGTAAACTACAACTGCTTGTAGTTAACACATCGTGTTGCCGTACGCCATTCTCAGTATAGTGAATTCTGATCAGTTCTCCAGTCATAACCAACTCCTCTGTCAAGGGAAAGAAGGAACCTTCCTTAGAGATGGATGAGGACTCCTCTGAGATTGAGGGGGAGGATTGAACTTCTCCTAAGTGTCTTGCCTGCCTGTCCAGTATGTCTTCTGCTTCACTTAGTGGAAATTTTGTTTGAAGACCTACTTTATGTGAAAGACCACTTCAAATGGGAAACACAAGAGCTTTCAAACACCCAGAAAATATATTTTGATGTGCTAAGCCTGGATGCACCAAACCCTTGCCAACTCGTCCAATTCTAGGAGCTGTAAGAAGCATTCATGGCAGCTCCCATTGAACCAGCCAGCCAACCCTTGCTCTTAAGAATCTTGGTAGGTTCTATAGGGTCCTGGAGTTCTAAAAGTTCCTTTACAAGGACACTGTGGTGGTTACAGCAGTGATGTCCATGGATCCACTGCAGGGGCCATAACTATTTACTTTCTCCCAGTACTTTCTCCAGTGATGCAGAGAAAGGAGTATTAGACTGATTTGGGAAGAAAGCATACACTCCTGCTGCTCTGGCCTTCAAAGCTATTGACAGTCATATATTTATTTATTTATTATTTATTTATTTGCATTTGTTAACTGGGTTGGTCCAGCTGGGTAAGAATTACCCTTTTTCAGTGGAGACCCGAGGGGAAAAGCCCCAAACAGACATACAAATACATATGAATAGAGACAAATTAACATTACAGAGGAAAACAATATTATGGGTACAATGGATAAGAAAAACAAACTATGAAAGTTTGAGAATGTGAGTAAGGTAGGCCAGAGGCATGCATGCAAAAGATTTATGAAAAGGTGTTCTGAACAAGATCTCTGAAATAAGTTAAAGTAGGCAAAGAAATGATGATTTAGGTGTGGATTTAGTAGTGTGGGAGTTTTAGGTGGGAGCATGTGAAGGACATTCCCATTTGGAGGAGAGATGGGAGAGAAGCATGGATTTGAAATTGTTGTGGTTAGGTATATTACGTAGTGGTGTGGGGAGATTGTTCCATAGTTTGACTATAGTGTGGGATAGTAGTAGTTTACCAGTTGGGTGGATGGGTTTTTGTACCTGCAGGAGGTTTATTAAGTTTCTAGTTGTTCTAACCAAATGAAGAAGATTGGGGTGATGTCTGATGGGCATCTGAGAGATGTTGAACCATAACCAGTCAGGTGGCTAAACATATCATTAGATGTGGACATGACCATGTCAATACAGCATCAAGGGTGGCAGCTGTGGGGTGGATGATCAGGGGACTAGCCTGGCTGAAGCTGCAGCCCATGCCAGTGGAGGTCAATGTATGCCTTCTTAATCTTCATTTGGATAAAGAGCTGCTCTTTGAGAATGTGACTGGAAAGTAGCCCAAACTGGTAAAGAGAAATCAGGGTCGACATCTAAAGCATAATCGTCTCATTCAAGCCCGACTTCTTTGTCCTCTAGGTTCTCAGACAAAGTTAAGAAAAGACCCTTTTTGGTGCCAACAGATGTCTTGGAGCTGAAACAAGAGACTTTGAAATTTTCAAGTTATGAGTGTAGGATCTGAACAGAGACCTCTGCTCTGATCTCTACTGTATTGGACCGACTTCTTTGGATTGGAACTTTTTATATTGGATCTGGCATCCAGTCCTTTTAAGCCGATTTTGACATTCCCAATTAATTTTTTTGACCATTTACTACTTGGATTTTTTGGCAGTACTTTTGGTGAAGGAGGCCACTGTTCTTGTCCTTGTATTACCAAGGACTTGGTACTCTCCATCCTATGACCTGGTTTTTTTGACCTAGATCCCCATCCGCCTCGTCCTCCCATCCAGCCAGGAGCCTAACTGAAGTCTTGAATGCACATATCGGGACAGACCGAACAGGATATGAAGACTACCTGGGTCCACATGGGTGGGGTAACAGGAATAAAGAAGAAGCCATTCTAGACCTCTGTCTGGCAAATTGCTTGATAGCCAACAATGGTTTTGGAAGAGAGACAGTCATAAGATTACATACAAGAGTAACCAACATGCAACTCAGGTAGACTTCTTCCTAGTAAGGAAAAGGCACTGGGATACAATACATGATTGCAAAGTCATCCCCAGTGAAACAGTCACCCCACAGCATAAACCACTAGTTGCCAAGTCAGCTGCAAGCAGTGGTCAGAGAAGGCTCTAAGGTTAACAGAGACCAGGCTGAAGACCTGGAAGTTGACTGGAGAGAAACACCAACAGTTCAAGGAATTACTCTGGGTTCTAGCACCCCAGGAAGAGGAGGAAATGGGTGGAGCGGAACAGGAATGGCAGAGCCTAAAAACGGCATGTGTTAAAACTGCAGGAAAGATATGTGGCTGAGCCAGATATGGAAATAGTGTACATAAGGAAAGCTGGTTGTGGAATGCAGAAGTCCCGGAAGTCATCAAAAGAAAGGAGTGCAGGAAGAAGTGGCAGATGGAAAAGACTGACCAAGCTAGGAAGGACTACTGGTTGGCTAACAAGCTAAGAAAGAAGTTGCAGTAGCAAAGAATAGGGCATCAGAGGCACTCTACTAATTTCTGGAAAGTGACTCAGTAGGTGGCACAAAGAAACTATATCAGGTTGAAAGGCAAAGACAGAAAAAGAAGACATTCAGACACCCTTCATAAGGGATGCCAGCAACAACCTGCTCACCAGTCCACAGGATGTCAAAGGCAGATGGAAGGAGCATTTCCAGCAACTTCTGAGTAAAGAAAACCCCACAGAAGTTGTACTGCCCCAGAAACAGCCTAGGATGACAGAAGAAGAGGAGCCTACCCTAGAAGCAAGAACAGCACTAAGGAAAATAAAGTCAGGGAAAGCAGCAGGCTCAGATGAGGTCACAACAGATATGATGAAGATGCTTATCGAGATAGGGGAGAAATGGCTCTTGAAGAGTACTAATAGCAGTGTGGAGAGAAAGGTGTATCCCGGATGACTGGAGAATAAGCATACTCGTGGCAGTATACAAGAACAAAGGGAACATCCACAACTGTGGGCATAACAGAGACATCAAACTCCTATCACATTTTATGAAAGTCTGGAGAGGGTGATTTATAAATTGATGCATAGAGTAGTAGACCGTAAGATGGGAAATGAGCAGTTCGGATTCAGATCAGGATGCAGCACAATAGACCCGATGTTTGTTTGCAATGAGGCAGATACTTGAGAAGAAGCTTGAGATTAGGAGAATGTCCAACTGGGCATTCCTAGACGTGGAGAAAGCATATGACAAGGTCCCACAAAAGCTGATCTGGGCAGTACTGCAGTGCTTTGAAGTCCCGAAAACATTGGTAGAATTAGTGCAGGCTGTGTACAAGGACGCAATGCCAAGTACAAACAGTGTTCTGACTCTCTCAGAGATTCCCAGTGGGAGAGGGTGTACACCAGGGTTCAGCTCTGAGCCCACTGCTGTTTATACTGGTGATGGGCTCCATTAGCAAACAGGTCAGAGGGGACAGATCAGCAAAGTTGCTGTATGCAGACTATGTGACATTACAGGCTGACTCTGAGCTAGAACTTCAGCAAAGGATAGAAGAATGGAATAAAAAACTGAAGGCATTAGTCTGCATTATTTGGAGTGATGATCAAACAGTCTGATCTTCAGTAACAGTTATGTAATCAGTTTTGCATGCTAATGAGATATTGTCTACTCTACAAGATTGGATTGCAAAGTATTTCTATACTGAGCTAAAAACTGTTATTCTGGCAGTTAATACACTGCTTCCTGTGGCAAGAGCGGAGGGCTTGAAACATTTCATCTTCATTTAAAAATAAAACCTGGACCCCCGGCTAAACCAGGAATATTCAGGAACCATTCTAAGGCTAACTTATTGCTATTAATTGAGAACCTGGCAAAATTTCAAGCCCCTGTAAACCCAGAGAACACTTTTGCTTATGCAGAACTGTTCATTGAAACCCTGTACAAGCATGTTAATAGCTGCATAAAGACAGCTGTACCCACTAGGAAGAAGTATAGAACTAACTCAAAATGACAAGCCACCCTGGTGGAATCACAAAATCAATAGGATGTATAACAGGAGGAAGAAAATCATAGCAAAAATTAGGAGGTGCAGCACCCAGCAGGATAAAAGCACTCATCAAAGTAAACATACAACTCAGAGGACAAAGTCTGCCAAAGCCACATTTGAGTTGTTTGCCTCTCAGGCCAAGGACAACCACAAAACATTATTTAGCTATGTCCACAATCCCAAAGGCAATACACAATTGTGTGCAGACCTTATTGTTAATGGAGCCACATATACTGAGCCAGAAGATATAGCAAACCCCCTGGCTGATAAATTCAGTTTCAAATTTAACTTTACTCCCCTCTCCCTCAGGAAATATCATCAAATATAACTCCCCCTACTATCACTAGGGAACCGGTCCTTAATGCTCACTGTAAGACCAAGAGCACTGCATCAGCGGGCCCAGACAATATCCCAGGATGCCTTCTAAATAGCATGAAACATGACCTGTCAGGGTCTCTAGAATTACTATTTAACTGTAGCCTCCAAACAGGCTTTGTGCCTCATAAATGGAGAAAGGCAACAGTCATCTCTCTGCACAAAGGTAGGCCATCTACAGACCCTGGAAACTACAGACCCATAAGTCTCACTAATCTTGTATGTAAAGCCGTGGAAAGAAATATGGAGATGATCAGTAGCGATATAGTACACCTCCAGACACTGGACCCAACCCAGTTTGGTTTCGTCAAGGGCAGATCATGCCTACTCAACCTGGTAGACTTCTTTGAGAATGTTATGAAAGTAATGGATGAGGGCAAAATTGTTCACACTGCCTACCTTGACCTGGCAGAGGCATTTGACACAATACTCCATTCGGGCATTGTTGACAAACTCAAGAGGTAAGGTATAAACCCATATGTCACCTGTTGAATAGCCAACTGGCTCACAGACAAGGACCCAGGAAGTTAGAATTGGGGAGTTCAACTCTACAAAGAGACCAGTAACAAGTGGAGTCCCTCAGGGATCAGTCCTTAGACTGCTCCTTTTTGGCATTTACTTCTCAGAAGTCGAGGGAAATGTCACTCGTTCCAACTGACTAAATTTGCAGATGACTGCAAATTAAAAGCTGTCATTGAATCTCATACTGACACAAATGTTCTCCAGGAGGGTCTGACACAGACAAACAACTGGTGGACTAAAACTAAATGCCAAGAAATGTATAATAGTATCCTTTGGGAAGTCATCCATCCCTGGTAACTATCACAACACACCCCTTAGAGTTGACCCAGTAGTCAGGGACTTAGGGACAAACATAGATTGTAATCTAGCCTTTGATCATCACATGTCTACAGTGGTGAGTAAATCATTCTATGTTGCACAACTTATAAACAAAAGTATGGCATCTAAGTCCAAGGAAGTCATTGTTCCACTGTATTCAGCATTCATAAGACCTATCATTGAGTACAGTTCCCTTTTTTGTATGTACCTAACCAGGCACATCCAACAACTGGAACATTCACAGAGGTTCCTCACTAAAAGAATGCAGGGCACAAGTAATATGTCCTATGCTGACTGCCTCAAGGCCCTATCCCTGTATTCTGTCTTCTATAGGGTTTTGAGGGGAGATCTATGCCTGGCATACAGAGCATTGTCAGACCCAAATCTGATGGACCTCCTGCATATCCACAAAACAATCAGTACCAGAATTACCCCATTCTAAAGACTTAAACCTTGCCTGTGATATTAATAGGACCTGCTGAAGAGATAGGTATGTATCCCAAAGACTGCCCTATCTATGGAACAGGTTCCCCATCCATGTGAAGCAGAGTTCCTCCCTAACCCAATTCAAGTGCAGCTTGGACAATTGGATGGGAAACCAGAAATTCATCCCTGGCTTGGCACCTATGTCTCTTATGCAAACAAATAACCTGTAAATGGTTCATCTCCCAGGCCCATGCTTACACTTATCAAGGGTGTCAGAACTTGTCAGAGGTTTGGGATGGATGGCTTGGCTTAAAAAGGCCCTTGTGGTCATTAGCCTAGTAAACACCTATGAACCTATAAATGGAGAAGAGGGGAAAGAGTGAGCATCAGTAAAGCAGCATTTTCACTTCCCTATGCCAAAGTTTCACAGAAATTACCCGTCCAAGTCTGGACTGTACCACCACAGGCAAGGTAAAGGTAAATAAGGCAAGGATAATAAAGGCCAATATACAGAAAAAGTGGCAAGGAGAACATTAGGGAAAGCCTAGAGACCTCAACAAAGTCCTGTTCCTCCCTGGTGAGCAGCTAGACAGTTCAGGGAGGTCTGCACTGTGGCATCTCACTAAGAAACTTAGACAGTGGATTCTTTCTGTTTCAGATGGATAGTTTTCTTTTTGAAAATATTCCTTGTAACCCCAGTCTTCCCCAGAGTGTTAAATATATGGGACAAGGGAACAGGGATGCTTTCATGGAACTTCTCCCTCCCCTTCCCAAAAACCACTACTCCCGTCTTGTCCTGTGACCATCTTCCAACCTCAAAGACTGCAGGGGATACAGTTACATAAGAAATTGGGAAAGCATTAGAAAAACACAAATGGGTGTTGCAGTTAATATCACGTGGTTACAAATGCTAGTTTCTAACAACCCCTAAAGTGTGAGTCATACCAACCATACTAAATGCCATGTTTTTGTCCTTATACCACAAAAACTTTTACAACCACGTGTCATAGAGCCTGTACCAAAACAGGGGCTTCTTTTCAAGAGAGACTTCCACTCAAGATTCTTCTTTTGGCCAGAAGGTCAGGACCATGGAGGCCGTTCCTGAACCTGTCAAGTTTAAATACCTATTTAAAGGTCCAGAAATTAAAAATACAGACATTGCAGGCCTTTTGCACTCTTAACTTCAGCCCTTACAGTTATCCATACACAGGGACCAAAGGTGCTTTCTCATGTTTGAAGCAGGGATCTTACACTGTTTTCCTCTTTACCCTTTGGATTGACTATT